>NC_140620.1:30163009-30165509 GCF_057382275.1 Copadichromis virginalis
GGTACAACAACTTTCCTCCGTGCCCCTGGTACGACAGCTTTTCTCGTGCCTATGGTACAACAACTTTTCTCGTGCCTATGGTACAACAACTTTTCGCCGTGCCCCTGGTACACCGCTCAGTAGCACTTTGCCACACAAACTCTCCTCGTGCCTATGGTACGACAACTTTCCTCCGTGCCCCTGGTACAACAGCTTTTCTCGTGCCTATGGTACAACAACTTTTCTCGTGCCTATGGTACAACAACTTTTCGCCGTGCCCCTGGTACACCGCTCAGTAGCACTTTGCCACACACACACACCACTCGTGCCTATGGTACGACAACTTTTCTCGTGCCTATGGTACGGCAACTTTTCTCGTGCCTATGGTACGACAACTTTTCTCGTGCCTATGGTACAACAACCTTTCCCCGTGCCCCTGGTACACTGCGCAGAAACTCTTTGCCACACACACACACCACTCGTGCCTATGGTACGACAACAGGCCCGGGGACCTACATCGCACCTTGCTCTTGCCTCCCTTACAGCTGAAAAAGGTCCATGCCTGTCCCCTGGCCCTGCTGAAATTCCCTCTCCATTTAGCCGAGGCAGTGAGTCGGCCTCCTGTCTCCCTTTACGGTCGAAAAAGATGTGCTCCTGGGCGCGCTGGCCCTGCTGCTACTCACATCGGGCATGGACCTGGACCTCCAGCAGGCCCCGGGGACCTACATCGCACATTGCTCTTCCCTCCCTTGCAGCTGAAAAAGGTCCATGCCTGTGCCCTGGCCCTGCTGAAATTCCCTCTCCATTTAGCCGAGGCAGTGAGTCGGCCTCCTGTCTCCCTTTACGGTCGAAAAAGATGTGCTCCTGGGCGCGCTGGCCCTGCTGCTACTCACATCGGGCATGGACCTGGACCTCCAGCAGGCCCCGGGGACCTACATCACACCTTGCTCTTGCCTCCCTTACAGCTGAAAAAGGTCCATGCTTGTGCCCTGGCCCTTCTGAAATTCCCTCTCCATTTAGCCGAGGCAGAGAGTCGGCCTCCTCTCTCCTTTACGGTCGAAAAAGATGTGCTCCTGGGCGCGCTGGCCCTGCTGCTACTCACATCGGGCATGGACCTGGACCTCCAGCAGGCCCCGGGGACCTACATCACACCTTGCTCTTGCCTCCCTTACAGCTGAAAAAGGTCCATGCTTGTGCCCTGGCCCTTCTGAAATTCCCTCTCCATTTAGCCGAGGCAGAGAGTCGGCCTCCTGTCTCCTTTACGGTCGAAAAAGATGTGCTCCTGGGCGCGCTGGCCCTGCTGCTACTCACATCGGGCATGGACCTGGACCTCCAGCAGGCCCCGGGGACCTACATCACACCTTGCTCTTGCCTCCCTTACAGCTGAAAAAGGTCCATGCCTGTGCCCTGGCCCTGCTGAAATTCCCTCTCCATTTAGCCGAGGCAGTGAGTCGGCCTCCTGTCTCCCTTTACGGTCGAAAAAGATGTGCTCCTGGGCGCGCAGGCCCTGCTGCTACTCACATCGGGCATGGACCTGGACCTCCAGCAGGCCCCGGGGACCTACATCACACCTTGCTCTTGCCTCCCTTACAGCTGAAAAAGGTCCATGCTTGCGCCCTGGCCCTTCTGAAATTCCCTCTCCATTTAGCCGAGGCAGTGAGTCGGCCTCCTGTCTCCCTTTACGGTCGAAAAAGATGTGCTCCTGGGCGCGCTGGCCCTGCTGCTACTCACATCGGGCATGGACCTGGACCTCCAGCAGGCCCCGGGGACCTACATCACACCTTGCTCTTGCCTCCCTTACAGCTGAAAAAGGTCCATGCTTGTGCCCTGGCCCTTCTGAAATTCCCTCTCCATTTAGCCGAGGCAGAGAGTCGGCCTCCTGTCTCCTTTACGGTCGAAAAAGATGTGCTCCTGGGCGCGCTGGCCCTGCTGCTACTCACATCGGGCATGGACCTGGACCTCCAGCAGGCCCCGGGGACCTACATCACACCTTGCTCTTGCCTCCCTTACAGCTGAAAAAGGTCCATGCTTGTGCCCTGGCCCTTCTGAAATTCCCTCTCCATTTAGCCGAGGCAGAGAGTCGGCCTCCTGTCTCCTTTACGGTCGAAAAAGATGTGCTCCTGGGCGCGCTGGCCCTGCTGCTACTCACATCGGGCATGGACCTGGACCTCCAGCAGGCCCCGGGGACCTACATCACACCTTGCTCTTGCCTCCCTTACAGCTGAAAAAGGTCCATGCTTGTGCCCTGGCCCTTCTGAAATTCCCTCTCCATTTAGCCGAGGCAGTGAGTCGGCCTCCTGTCTCCCTTTACGGTCGAAAAAGATGTGCTCCTGGGCGCGCTGGCCCTGCTGCTACTCACATCGGGCATGGACCTGGACCTCCAGCAGGCCCCGGGGACCTACATCACACCTTGCTCTTGCCTCCCTTACAGCTGAAAAGGTCCATGCTTTTGCCCTGGCCCTTCTGAAATTCCCTCTCCATTTAGCCGAGGCAGTGAGTCGGCCTCCTGTCTCCCTTTACG